>NC_052168.1:1611408-1632400 GCF_902713615.1 Scyliorhinus canicula | reverse complement strand
GAGAGAGAGAGAGCAGAGACAGAGAGCGAGAGAGAGCAGAGAGAGCAGAGAGAGAGCAGAGAGAGCAGAGAGAGAGAGAGAGCAGAGAGAGAGCAGAGAGAGAGAGCAGAGAGAGCAGAGAGAGAGCAGAGAGAGAGTGCAGAGAGAGAGCGAGAGAGAGAGCAGAGAGAGAGAGAGAGTGAGAGAGCAGAGAGAGAGAGAGGGGCGAGAGAGAGAGAGTGAGAGAGACAAAGAGCAGAGAGAGAGAAAACGGGTGCTGCTTCCACATCAGGGTCCAGTGGCTTCTCCTGAGTTCTCTCTGATAAACCCCACCTGACAGGAACCAATCGCTATCGGTTGCCGAGCAGAATACTGTCCCTGGCACAAGCCATTGGCCACCAGCCAACCAATCAAAATGAACCCCTCAATCTCTTGGGTGCCATAAAGTCTTGGTTCTTTTGCTCAAAATACAAAACGTTATAACAGTTAACTATTTTGACACTTTGTGTTCCTTACTGCCTCTGCTCGACTTAAAGGTAAGTCTCCATTAATGATCCATGGACCAAAAATCATAAAGACAAAAAAAAAGAAATAGGAACTAAGGGAATCAACAAAAGGGTCCTTAATGAATAGTTGAGTTAATATTTGGGGGTGCAGTTTAATATTTGGGGATGGCGTTAATATTTGTGGCTGCTTTTAATATATAGGGGTGTGATCAATAGTGAGGTTGATGTTGGGGGCAATTTAATAATCAGTTCCTTTTGTTGTTTCCAGCTGACAGAGTGAATATTAACGGGGTTCGCAGTATCACCCGCTTACTGGATCACTGGGGAAACAGAATCTTCAAACACGTGAAGGACACAATGATCAGTGATCCACAGTCTGTACTGCCCGACTACTCCAGGTAGAGAGGGTGGAAGAGGTGGTGGGGGGGGGCAATTGGGTGGTGGGTTGTGACAGGCAGAGTGGGTCTGGGAGATGGAATACAATGTTGACAAATGTGAGGTTATCCATTTTGGTAGGAATAACAGCAAACGGGATTATTATTTAAATGATAAAATATTAAAGCATGCCGCTGTGCAGAGAGACCTGGGTGTGCTAGTGCATCAGTCACATAAAATTGGTTTACAGGTGCAACAGGTGATTAAGAAGGCGAATGGAGTTTTGTCCTTCATTGCTAGAGGGATGGAGTTTAAGACTAGGGCGGTTATGCTGCAGTTGTATAAGGTGTTAGTTCAGTTTTGGTCTCCATACCTGAGAAAGGACGTACTGGCACTGGAGGGTGTGCAGAGGAGATTCATTAGGTTAATCCCAGAATTGAAGTGGTTGGATTACGAGGAGAGGTTGAGTAGACTGGGACTGTACTCATTGGAATTTAGAAGGATGCGGGGAGGGGGGATCTTATAGAAACTTATAAAATTATGAAGGGAATAGATAGGATAGATGCGGGCAGGTTGTTTCCACTGGCGGGTGAAAGCAGAACTAGGGGGCATAGCCTCAAAATAAGGGAAAGTAGATTTAGGACTGAGTTTAGGAGGAACTTCTTCACCCAAAGGGTTGTGACTCTATGGAACTACTTGCCCAGTGAAGCAGTTGAGGCTCCTTCATTAAATGTTTTTAAGGTAAAGATAGATCGTTTTTTGAAGAATAAAGGGATTAAGGGTTATGGTGTTCGGGCCGGAAAGTGGAGCTGAGTCCACAAAAGATCAGCCATGATCTCATTGAATGGCGGAGCAGGCTCGAGGGGCCAGATGGCCTACTCCTGCTCCTAGTTCTTATGTTCTTATCATGAGATAGAGACAGAAACAGAAAGATGGAGAGAGTGAGAGAGAGAGAGTGATAATAGAGAAGAGTGATGGGAAGCGAGATAGAGGGATGGAAAGAATGTGTGCGAGGAGATGAACCGTCACTGATTCCTGTCTCTCCCCCTCTAGGATTCAGCCACTTTCTGAAGCATTGGATGATCTCTTTAAAGAGGTCCGAGCTCTGAAGAAGCGAATTGCAGATTTGACCGAGAGTCTGACGGGTTTGGAGACAATCTTTACCCAAGTGGGGTATGGGAAACCGGTGAAGATCAAACGTGTGGTCATGAAGAGGTTGCCAAGGAGGGAGTCAGCTTACCAGAGTCAGAGCCAGAGCCGGTCCTTAATCCGGAAACCAATCCGTGCCCCATTATGGAGGAGGAAGCCAGTCAACAGGGGACAGGCATCAAGGGTTTCAAGAAGGATTGAAGTGTGCCGGATTGGAGGATTGTGCGAGTGATGATCTGTCTCCACCCCAACATGAAGCCAGCTTTCCATTGCCCATCATAGTGACCATTCTACAGAGTCACAAAACTCACAATAATTTGGATGTTTATGTTCCAATCCCAATTTTGGGTTTAAATATGGGACAAAATAGAAAACCACAATATCGCAAAATATGCACCTGGATGGATAAATGCAAACAAACCTGATACCTGGTCACATAAGGGGATATCAGGGCAGATCATAGCAACATTATAACACTGAAGCAGGCCATTTGGCCCATTATCTCCCTGTTGGCTCAGTTAAACCCACTTCCCTGCTCTTTTCCATATCCTTACCATTTTCCCCCTCAGACTGTTTATCCAGCTCTACTTTGAAAGTTACTATTGAATCTGCAATAACCATCCGATCAGAAATGGCATTGAACCCTCACCACTTCTCGGTATGAAGAATTCCTTCCCCGTGCCACTCAGAGAGTTGTTCGCGTTTAGATTCCTCCCACAGAGAGTAGCGGAAGCCGGGTCACTGAATACGTTCAAGGTTGCGTTGAACAGAGTTTTGATAGACAGGAGTCAAAGGTTATTGGGAGTCAGTCAGGAAGGTGGAGATTGAGGCATAATCAGATCAACCACGATTTTATTAAATGGTGGAACAGACTCGAGGGACTGAATGGTCATTCCTGCCCCTAATTCCTTTGTTGTTATGATTTGCTATCTCCTCTAACTCTTTTGTCAATCACCTTAAATCTGTGCACTCTCGTCATCAACTCTTGAGCCATTGGAAACAGTTCCTCATTATTTGCGCTGTCTGAATCCCTGTTTATCAATCCTCTAGTCAACTTTCTGTTGTAAGGGAAATAAATCCTTCAATATCTCCACGCATCTGTAATCCCTCAATCCTGTTTTTAAATTTAGAGTACCCAATTCATTTTTTCCAATTAAAGGGCAATTTAGCGAGGCCAATCCACCTACCCTGCACACCTTTATGTTGTGGGGGTGAGACCCACGCAGACACGGGGAGAATGTGCAAACTCCATACGGTCAGTGACTCGGGGCCAGGATCGAACCCGGGTCCTCGGCGCCGTGAGGCTGCAGTGCTAACCACTGTGCCACTGGCCGCCCTCGTAATCCCTCAAACCTGAAACTATTCCATAAAATCTCTCCTGCACCCTTTCCAAAGTCTTCACATCCTTGCCCAGGATTGATCACAACGTTGCAGTTGGGGCTGAACCAATGCTTTCCAAAGATGTTGCCAAATCTCCAGTTTGCACTCACTTCCTCTGTGCATAGATCCCATGATCTCACCTGTTTTATTAATCTGGCCCAACGTCATCAAAGGCGTCTGCACAAATAATCCCAGGCTGCTCTCTCCCCTGGGCCTCTTTTCCATTCAGCTCCCCTCAATCATCCTCACCAAATGGACCACCGCACACTTGGTCAGAGTTAGGTTTTAAGGAGTGTCTTCTAAAAGGAAGAAAGAGGGAGAGAGAGAGGAGTAGAGCGATGAAGATGTTTAGGGAGGAAATTCTGGAGCTTAGGGTCCCAGGCACTGAATGCATGGGCACCGGGGCCGGAGTGATTAGTATCAGAGGGGTCAGAATTGGAGGAAGGCATTGATCTTGGAGGTTAGTGGGGTTGGAGGATACCGAGATGGAGAAAACTGAAACCACGGAGGGATTTGAAAACCAGGATGGGAAGTTTTTTAATTGAGGAGTTGTTGGTCTGAGAGCCACTTGGTATGAATTAAGATACAGTAATTTTCAGTAATCTTTAAATTTATGGAGGTGGGAGATGTTTGCCAGGAAAGCAATGGGACAGTCAAGCCTAGAAATAGAAAATGGTAAGAATGAGAGTTTCATCAGGGCGAGGATGAGGCAAGAGAGTGGAAATAGGCACTCCGAGTGATGACGGAGTATCTGATTGAATCTCAAGGTCCAATATGACACCTGGTTCAGCGTCAGTTGCCTGGGAGAACGATGATGCTGTTGGGTCAGAAATAGTCTGTAACGAGGCAGAAGGCAATGGGCGGGATTTCTCCAGCTCCACCCACCCCCCCACCAGGATCATCCCATCCTGCCGTATTGGATCTGGAAAATCCCAGTCAATGGCTTTGGTCTTCCCAATATTTAGTTGGAGGAAAATTCAGCTCATCCAAGGCTGGGTGTTGGAAAAGCTGGACTGAAAACCAGGCAAAGTGGAGAGGTCGGGGCAGTGAGGTCGAATACAGATGGACCCTGATGAGTTTTGGATGATGTTTCTCAGGGTCGTCTGTAGATGGGGAATAGAAAGGGACCAAGGATGAAATTCTGGGGATTCCCGAGGTAACAGAGAAAAGCAGCCAGTCCTGGAGATTCTCTTAATGTTGGCTGCATGTGGGATAAAGTTGGCCAATATAACAGGATAGCTGGAGACCAGATCAAGCGGATAATGTAAGACTTGAAAATGGATTCAATTGACCCTGGTACAAAATCACAATAAAACCTTTAATTTTGCCAAGTTTGGAAAGAACCTATTGCTTCTATCTGACGCCATGAGCAGCACAAGGGAGTGCGGCCGTACCTGAGGTGCCATCGTCAAACGGAGCCCCATTCACTTGAATATAAAAAGTCCAATGTGAGCTTTCTTTTTTTTTTTTAAAGTACCTTTATTCAAATTTTTATATTTAAAACCCATCACAAAACAAAATAAACCCAGCACCAAACCCCCCCCCCCTCCCTCTCCCACCCAACACACCAACCAAAGCCCCCCTGCCCCACAGCAGTTGATAGTAACCAGCTCCCCAAAAATAAACAAACCCCATCTTTTATGGAACCCCTCACTCACCCCTCAAAGCGAAATTCACCTTGTCTAAGCGCAAGAACTCCAGTAAATCCCCCCCCCCCCAAACCGATGAGAAACTGACCTCCACCCCAACAGGATCCGCCTGTGAGTGGTCAATGAGGTGAAGGCTAAAACATCTACCCCCCCCCCCCCCGCTCCCGTCTGCAACTCCGGCAGGTCTGACACCCTGAATATGGCCCCGAGGGGCCCCAACTCTAAATCCACGTGCAGAATCGCCAACATGGTGCTAATAAACAGCCCCCCCCAACATTTCTCCAACTTCGGGCAGGACCACAACATGTCTATGTGATTTACTGAGCTCCTCCCATGTCACTCACAAATACCCTCCACCCCCTCAAACAGCCGCTTCCTCCTCGGTTCAGTAGGTGCGCTCGGTGTAACACCTTTAGCTGTATCAACCCTAGCCTCGCAGACGAGGTTGAGGCATTCACCCTCCGCAGCACCTCACATCACAACCCCTCCTCCAGCACCACCCTCAACTCCTCCTCCCACATCGCCTTCACCTCTTCCAAAATCCTCTCAGAGGTCGCCGAGATGACCCCCTCCCCGCAACACTCCGATGGGAGCTTTCAAAGAGCGGAAAGATTTCCTGGTCAACAACCTGCTCAAAGCCAACACCACCAAGCAAATTAACTGATCACGTGTCTTTGTGGGATCTTTCTTTACAGAAAACGGCAGCCATGTGACAAGGTTCAGCAGATTTTTCAGCACTCCCTGTAGACGTGGTGCTGTGGGATTAACCTGATTGTTAAAATGTAACCAGCTGATTGATAAACTCCTGCATGTTTGATTGATTGTTGTCTGCAAAATGTGCTGATTGGCACAACCCCAATGTGACTTTGATCGACCAACTCCATGTCACAAAGTCTCGGTTTTATTGCCTGTTGCCTATTATCCTCTGATGTAACTTGATATATATATGTACAAATAAAAGTTAATCTTTAATTTTGACGTAAATTACAATACATTATAACACAAATGTTTTTTGCAACAAATGCACCCTGTTACCCCTAAAGGTTTTTTATTCAATCACATAGGGGCTGGTTTAGCACACTGGGCTAAATCGCTGGCTTTTAAAGCAGACCCAGGCAGGCCAGCAGCACGGTTCAATTCCTGTACCAGCCTCCCTGAACAGGTGCCGGAATATGGCGACTAGGGGCTTTTCACAGTAACTTCATTGAAGCCTACTCGTGACAATAAGCGATTTTCATTTAATCTCTTCTGAATAGGAGAAGATGCCTCACTTTAATAATTTGATAGAGTTATTTATCGAACAGTCAGATAATTGGTAACTATCAACCCACTTGATCTTGCCAATCTCCCAGCTCTCTAGCATGATTTAGACTCACTATGTCAACTCGTAGTCTCTTTTCATTGATGCTTTTCGTAGAGTGGATATTCTTCCAAAGGGACTTATTGTCAATGTGACGCTCTATAGGTACTGTTCCTGAATCAGCCCTGTTCCATTCAAAATTCAGTCAGGATCGGATATAAAAAATACCAAATCTGCTGTCTCCACTAGGGCAAGGGGCCTCTGCTGATAATGTACTTTTTACTACTCTTTGTATCTTTTTAATTTCCCATGCCAAAGGGCAACATTTACCTTTCTCCCCAAAGAGAGATTAGCATAAGATTCATCACCATAAACCATCAGTTGTCGACTATCATGGGTGGCACGGTGGCGCAGTGGTTAGCACTGCTGCCTCACAGCGCCCGGGATCCGGGTTCGATTCCAGTCTGTGTGTAGTTTGCACATTCTCCCATGTCTGCACGGAGCCTCCCCAAGTTACATGTTTAATTATCCGCCAGCAGTCATGTCTGGGTGTGGCAGAACTGCAGAGATGAGACCAGATCCATAGGGTGTGGGATCGCTTATCTCTGTCTCTCATGTGCTGTGTCCATTACTTAACATTTATTGAGATCTGTGTTGTAGCTTCAGTAGGTTGACCCTCATTTTGAGGTGCTCCTGCTGTTCTTCCTGGAAGGCCCTCCTTGCACACTTCATTCAACCAGGGATGATCATGGCTCCCAAACAATAACTATTTGGGTAAAGGGGGAAGAACCGTTTCCACCAATTGAAAGATTAAACGTGATGTTTAACAGATTCCTGGCATCAATCAGTCTGGATGAGCTTAAATTTCACGGAAATGTATTTTCAGTTATACCAGAGACGGGCAAGATCATGTGACAGCGAGGGGTGGGGTGTGTGGGGTGTTCCAATTTTGAAATCTAGTGAGAGATTTAGTTGGAATAGGAGACATTGCGATGGCACAGGAGGCAAAGAGGCGGCCAAGAAACAGGAGGAACGAGAGGAACATTCAAAGGAGACCTGGTCAGGAAGAGAGACAGAATAAGAGAGGGAGGTAATGATATGTATATAGTCAGGTTAACAAAGGCTTAATAATTACATCTCTGTGTAAATCAAACACTAGAGGGTGTTACCACTTCTCTGTAAGTCAGACCCTGAGGGAATTCTGAGAGTAGCAGAAGGAGAAAGCACGGTGATAGCACTAGGAGAAGATTAGATTAGACAGAGTTAACACAAAGTTAGATGATAGTGTAGTTCGGGACTATTTAGATTATTGAATACTGTTCGACAGATTCAATATTACTTAATTATTAACTGTAGCTCAGTAGAGTGTGCAAACTGCATTTAATTAATAGTCTCATAATAAATTAGTTTTGTTTCAATCTTTTGATTGGTGAATTCTTTTTCAACAACACATCGGATCATTTTGGAAGAAAGGACAAAGAATACAACATATTATCAAGAATGGTGATATAGCAAGGGAGATAATTGAGAGATAGAGATTCATAGAGGGCTAGAGAGTGAGACAGATAGAGAGAGGTGGAGATAGAGAGGAAGTGAGAGATATACAGAGATGTGGGCATTGAGAGGGAGAGAAAGAGAGATAGAGAGGGAGGGAGAAAGTGACAAAAAGAGGTGAGATAGGGAGGGGGAGACAGAGAAATGTAGGGATGGAGGGGGAGAGAGAGACAGAGAAATGTAGGGATAGAGGGGGAGAAAGAGACAGAGGGAAGTGGAGATAGAGAGGGAGAGAGAGTCTCGTGGTGGCATGGTGGCACAGTGGTTAGCACTGCTACCTCGCAGCTCCAGGGACCCGGGTTCAATTCCTTGGGTAACTGTGTGGGGTTTGCACGTTCTCCCTGTGTCTCCTCCAGTTTCCTCCCACAGTCCGAAGCTGTGCAGGTTAAGTTGATTTTGCCATAATAAATTTCCCCTTATTGTTCAAAAATATTTAGGTGCTCTTTCAGAGGGTCGGTACAGACTCAATGGGCTAAACGGTCTTCTTCTGCACTGTAGGAATTCTATGCATTCTAAGTAAAGATGTGGAGACAGATGGCTGAAGAGACAGAGAGGGAGATTTATACCGTAAGCTTCGGTTTACTCAAGGATATTATTCTTGTAGCAAGATTTCAAAGTTTGTGGACTTGCAGTGGGGACTGATGGGAGAAGGTTGCACATAAGGGGCCTCCTGCTATGGTCTTTGTTCTTTGGACTTTTTAACCCGGTTCCCGGCAATTTTGGTTACTGAAACTGGTCCATCCAATGGGATAAGTGAATTAGGTTGGTGGCAAGAAGGGGGTCTCCTTGGATGAAACCAGAAAGCTGGCGCAGCTCAGCGGGAGGGAAGGTGATGGGGCTGCTCATATCACCATGGCAACGCTGACTGGGGTGATGGCACAGGAGTTTGAAATACAGTTTCCGAAGCCTTTTGAGGAGCAGGGCAGGGATGGAAACTCTTAAGTGGTCAACTGAGGAGGCATTTGGCCCGATTCGGGAGATGCTGAAGGGTGGGAGATGCTGAAGGTGGGAGATGCTGATGGGTGGGAGATGCTGATGGGTGGGAGATGCTGATGGGTGGGAGATGCTGATGGGTGGGAGATGCTGAAGGGTGGGAGATGCTGATGGGTGGGAGATGCTGAAGGTGGGAGATGCTGATGGGTGGGAGATGCTGATGGGTGGGAGATGCTGATGGGTGGGAGATGCTGATGGGTGGGAGATGCTGAAGGGTGGGAGATGCTGATGGGTGGGAGATGCTGATGGGTGGGAGATGCTGATGGGTGGGAGATGCTGATGGGTGGGAAATGCTGATGGGTGGGAGATGCTGATGGGTGGGAGATGCTGATGGGTGGGAGATGCTGATGGGTGGGAGATGCTGATGGGTGGGAAATGCTGATGGGTGGGAGATGCTGATGGGTGGGAGATGCTGATGGGTGGGAGATGCTGAAGGTGGGAGATGCTGATGGGTGTGGAGATGCTGATGGGTGTGGAGATGCTGATGGGTGGGAGATGCTGATGGGTGGGAGATGCTGATGGGTGGGAGATGCTGATGGGTGGGAGATGCTGATGGTGGGAGATGCTGAAGGTGGGAGATGCTGATGGGTGGGAGATGCTGATGGGTGGGAGATGCTGATGGGTGGGAGATGCTGAAGGTGGGAGATGCTGATGGGTGGGAGATGCTGAAGGTGGGAGATGCTGATGGGTGGGAGATGCTGAAGGGTGGGAGATGCTGAAGGTGGGAGATGCTGATGGGTGGGAGATGCTGATGGGTGGGAGATGCTGATGGGTGGGAGATGCTGAAGGTGGGAGATGCTGATGGGTGGGAGATGCTGATGGGTGGGAGATGCTGATGGGTGGGAGATGCTGATGGGTGGGAGATGCTGATGGGTGGGAGATGCTGATGGGTGGGAGATGCTGATGGGTGGGAGATGCTGATGGGTGGGAGATGCTGATGGGTGGGAGATGCTGATGGGTGTGGAGATGCTGATGGGTGTGGAGATGGCAAGGTGATCGAAGCTGAGCTGCTGCTGGTGGAGGAGAGGAACAAGACTCCGAGGGCGAAGATGGATGACTTGGAGAACAGGTTGAGAAGACAAAGCCTCAGAATCGTGGGTTTGCCAGAGCGAGTGGAGGGCCTGAAGCCGACTTTTCTCAGATGTTTGCTCAGCTTTTGGGGACGGGCCGGGCAATTCTCCTCTCCTGAGGTGGATCAGTTCCACCGAGTACTCCGAGAAACCGTGGGCGGGCGGTGATTATTGGATTTCACAGCTTCCAGGAGAAGGAGCGGGATCTGCAATGAGCCAAAGAAAAACGGGATTCGAGGTGGGAAGGAAGCATCATCCGGATATACCGGGGGATCTGACCGAGACTGGGATTCATCCTGGGGACAGGGTTGATGGGGTCTCGGGTGGATCCTGGTCCCAGGCCGGCCAGAGGTGGTGGCCTCGCTATATTATCTTTAGGAATTGGGCACAGTCAGTGGGTGGGATGGGTGGGGGTGGCGGCGGGGGCGTGGGGGCGTCAGGGGGGGGTGCCCAGGATTGGGGCCCCTTTCCTCTCTTCAAAGGAAAGTGTATTTCGTTTGTATGGATCTGTTTAATTTGTGTTTCGTAAAAAGGAAAACTTTAATAAAAATATTTTTTGAAAGTATTCAAAGATTGAGACGAGGCTCCTGAAATGTTTGAATATTTATGGAGAGGACTCTGTGGATATTTCTTGTTGGGGACACTCGATGTGACGGCCTCTCAGCTTGCCGTCACCGTCTCCACCACCGTCACCGTCACCGTCTCCGTCACCGTCTCTGCCGCTCCAACTCAACCCTCCACCTTCAGAAACCACACTTCGTTCTTCCGGCCAATAGGTTTCATCGGTGGGTCGTACCCGGCACAAACATAGAAATCCCGGTGATAGGACATGGTGTCGCCCAGGGCTCCGCGCAGCTTGGCCGCATGTTCAACCCAATTGGCTTCCTTGGCGTAACCACCAAACTGGCTGCAAGATGGAAACAAGAAATACTGTCACCGAGAGAATGGTTCAATGTCACCACAGCACAGAGTGGGACCAATGGCTGTTCAGCGGGTCACAGTCACAATGTTCCAGATCCAATCAAGATACTTGTGTAGAAAACCAAAGCTGACATTCCCAGGATCGAAACTAGGGGGCGCCGCACTGTCAGAGGGTCAGTACTGAGGGAGTGCTGCACTGTCAGAGGGTCAGTACTGAGGGAGTGCTGCACTGTCAGAGGGTCAGTACTGAGGGAGTGCTGCACTGTCAGAGGGTCAGTACTGAGGGAGTGCCGCACTGTCAGAGGGTCAGTACTGAGGGAGCGCCGCACTGTCAGAGGGTCAGTACTGAGGGGGTGCTGCACTGTCAGAGGGTCAGTACTGAGGGAGGGCCGCACTGTCAGAGGGTCAGTACTGAGGGAGTGTCGCACTGTCAGAGGGTCAGTACTGAGGGAGTGCCGCACTGTCAGAGGGTCAGTACTGAGGGAGTGCTCCACTGTCAGAGGGTCAGTACTGAGGGAGTGCCGCACTGTCAGAGGGTCAGTACTGAGGGAGTGCCGCACTGTCAGAGGGTCAGTACTGAGGGAGTGCTGCACTGTCAGAGGGTCAGTACTGAGGGAGTGCTGCACTGTCAGAGGGTCAGTACTGAGGGAGTGCTGCACTGTCAGAGGGTCAGTACTGAGGGAGTGCCGCACTGTCAGAGGGTCAGCACTGAGGGAGTGCCGCACTGTCAGAGGGTCAGTACTGAGGGAGAGCTGCACTGTCAGAGGGTCAGTACTGAGGGAATGCTGCACTGTCAGAGGGTCAGTACTGAGGGAGTGCTGCACTGTCAGAGGGTCAGTACTGAGGGAGTGCCGCACTGTCAGAGGGTCAGTACTGAGGGAGTGCCGCACTGTCAGAGGGTCAGTACTGAGGGGGTGCTGCACTGTCAGAGCGTCAGTACTGAGGGAGGGCCGCACTGTCAGAGGGTCAGTACTGAGGGAGTGTCGCACTGTCAGAGGGTCAGTACTGAGGGAGTGCCGCACTGTCAGAGGGTCAGTACTGAGGGAGTGCCGCACTGTCAGAGTGTCAGTACTGAGGGAGTGCCGCACTGTCAGAGGGTCAGTACTGAGGGAGTGCCGCACTGTCAGAGGGTCAGTACTGAGGGAGTGCCGCACTGTCAGAGGGTCAGTACTGAGGGAGTGCTGCACTGTCAGAGGGTCAGTACTGAGGGAGTGCCGCACTGTCAGAGGGTCAGTACTGAGGGAGTGCTGCACTGTCAGAGGGTCAGTACTGAGGGAGTGCTGCACTGTCAGAGGGTCAGTACTGAGGGAGTGCTGCACTGTCAGAGGGTCAGTACTGAGGGAGCGCCGCACTGTCAGAGGGTCAGTACTGAGGGAGTGCTGCACTGTCAGAGGGTCAGTACTGAGGGAGTGCCGCACTGTCAGAGGGTCAGTACTGAGGGAGCTCCGCACTGTCAGAGGGTCAGTACTGAGGGAGTGCCGCACTGTCAGAGGGTCAGTACTGAGGGAGTGCTGCACTGTCAGAGGGTCAGTACTGAGGGAGCGCCGCATTGTCAGAGGGTCAGTACTGAGGGAGTGCCGCACTGTCAGAGGGTCAGTACTGAGGGAGTGCCGCACTGTCAGAGGGTCAGTACTGAGGGAGCCGCACTGTCAGAGGGTCAGTACTGAGGGAGTGCTGCACTGTCAGAGGGTCAGTACTGAGGGAGTGCGGCACTGTCAGAGGGTCAGTACTGAGGGAGTGCCGCACTGTCAGAGGGTCAGTACTGAGGGAGTGCCGCACTGTCAGAGGGTCAGTACTGAGGGAGTGCTGCACTGTCAGAGGGTCAGTACTGAGGGAGTGCTGCACTGTCAGAGGGTCAGTACTGAGGGAGTGCTGCACTGTCAGAGGGTCAGTACTGAGGGAGCGCCGCACTGTCAGAGGGTCAGTACTGAGGGAGGGCCGCACTGTCAGAGGGTCAGTACTGAGGGAGTGCTGCACTGTCAGAGGGTCAGTACTGAGGGAGTGCCGCACTGTCAGAGGGTCAGTACTGAGGGCGCGCCGCGCTGTCAGAGGGTCAGTACTGAGGGAGTGCCGCACTGTCAGAGGGTCAGTACTGAGGGAGTGCTGCCCTGTCAGAGGGTCAGTACTGAGGGAGTGCCGCACTGTCAGAGGGTCAGTACTGAGGGCGCGCCGCACTGTCAGAGGGTCAGTACTGAGGGAGTGCCGCACTGTCAGAGGGTCAGTACTGAGGGAGTGCTGCACTGTCAGAGGGTCAGTACTGAGGGAGTGCTGCACAGTCAGAGGGTCAGTACTGAGGGAGTGCTGCACTGTCAGAGGGTCAGTACTGAGGGAGTGCTGCACAGTCAGAGGGTCAGTACTGAGGGAGTGCCGCACTGTCAGAGGGTCAGTACTGAGGGAGTGCTGCACTGTCAGAGGGTCAGTACTGAGGGAGTGCCGCACTGTCAGAGGGTCAGTACTGAGGGAGCGCCGCACTGTCAGAGGGTCAGTACTGAGGGAGTGCCGCACTGTCAGAGGGTCAGTGCTGAGGGAGTGCCGCACTGTCAGAGGGTCAGTACTGAGGGATCGCTTGGTGATTCCAGGCAGTGTCACCAGGTTGACGATCCCGATGGTCAGTCTGCTGCCGATATGCAAATAGCCGTGACTCTGGGTAGTTTGGGACATCCAACAGCTTTCCATTCCCACCCCAGAATTTCAGCTGGGATTGGATAACTGACCACAATTCGGAAACTGGGATGAAGTCTTCCCTGTGTGTCACTGACCATTGGCTCTGACCTTCTCAGTGGGGTTGAACCTGTCACTGGATTCACACACACTTACGTGGAGTAGACGGTGAATCCCGCCTGATGTTTGATCTCGATGCTTTCGTCTGTTGGTTTGGGAACATTTTCCTGAAATTTGCTGGGGATACGGATTTGAACCTCGACCTTGGGTTGCAAGCTGTTACCCTCGCCTGGTTGAACAATCATGCTGACCGGGGAGGTCATCCCCAACTGGACACCTGCAAAATTCAGTCATCTCAGCTGGGAAAGAGATACATCCGCCCCTCCCCCTGTAAGCTGGGTCAGTACCTTGGACAGGCCTTCCATAGCTGCCCCTATCTTAACCCGCACCACATTCTGTTCCCCTCTCACCCCTGTTGTCCCTGCGCTCACTCACCTACACAGGCTGGCCGCAGATCTGGAAACTGCCCGAATCTCTCCCTGGCCTCTCCCTCCCTATCTCTGTCACCTCCTCCATCCCCACAGCCCTCCGGGATCTCTCCTCTCCCTCCCTCCCTATCTCTGTCACCTCCTCCATCCTCACAGCCCTCCGGGATCTCTCCCCTCCCTCCCTATCTCTGTCACCTCCTCCATCCTCACAGCCCTCCAGGATCTCTGCTCTCCCTCCCTATCTCTGTCACCTCCTCCATCCTCACAGCCCTCCGGGATCTCTCCTCTCCCTCCCTCCCTATCTCTGTCACCTCCTCCATCCCCACAGCCCTCCGGGATCTCTCCCCTCCCTCCCTATCTCTGTCATCTCCTCCATCCTCACAGCCCTCCGGGATCTCTGCTCTCCCTCCCTCCCTATCTCTGTCACCTCCTCCATCCTCACAGCCCTCCGGGATCTCTCCCCTCCCTCCCTATCTCTGTCACCTCCTCCATCCTCACAGCCCTCCAGGATCTCTGCTCTCCCTCCCTATCTCTGTCACCTCCTCCATCCCCACAGCCCTCCGGGATCTCTCCCCTCCCTCCCTATCTCTGTCACCTCCTCCATCCCCACAGCCCTCCGGGATCTCTGCTCTCCCTCCCTCCCTATCTCTGTCACCTCCTCCATCCCCACAGCCCTCCGGGATCTCTCCCCTCCCTCCCTATCTCTGTCACCTCCTCCATCCCCACAGCCCTCCGGGATCTCTGTACTCCTCTCCCTCCCTCCCTATCTCTGTCACCTCCTCCATCCCCACAGCCCTCCGGGATCTCTGCTCTCCCTCCCTCCCTATCTCTGTCACCTCCTCCATCCTCACAGCCCTCCGGGATCTCTCCCCTCCCTCCCTATCTCTGTCACCTCCTCCATCCTCACAGCCCTCCGGGATCTCTGCTCTCCCTCCCTATCTCTGTCACCTCCTCCATCCTCACAGCCCTCCAGGATCTCTGCTCTCCCTCCCTATCTCTGTCACCTCCTCCATCCCCACAGCCCTCCGGGATCTCTGCACTCCCTCCCTATCTCTGTCACCTCCTCCATCCTCACAGCCCTCCGGGATCTCTGCACTCCCCTCCCTCCCTATCTCTGTCACCTCCTCCATCCCCACAGCCCTCCGGGATCTCTGCTCTCTTGCAATTCGGAACTCTTGCAGATTCCTACTTCCTGAAAAAAGAAATTCCCAATTAAGGGGCAATTTAGCGTGGCCAATCCACTTGCCCTGCACATCTTTGGGTTGTGGGGGTGCGACCTACACAGATACAGGGAATGTATGCCTGATTTCATTCATCCTGCTGTTTCGGGCTCCTCTGTCAATGCCCAGGAACCCAGCTGGGAAAACTCTCTCCCCTCTCCCCCCCTCTCTCTCCCCCTCCATCCCTCTCTCTCCCCTCTCTCTCCCCTCCCTCTCCCCTCTCTCTCCCTCCCTCCCTCTCCCTCTCCCCCCTCTCTCTCCCCCTCCATCCCTCCCTCTCCCCTCTCTCCCCCTCCCTCTCCCCTCTCTCCCCCTCCCTCTCCCCTCTCTCTCTCTCCCTCCCTCTCCTCTCCCTCTCCCTCCCTCTCCCCTCTCTCTCCCCCTCCCTCTCCCCTCTCTCCCCCCCTCTCCCCTCTCTCCCCCCTCTCTCTCCCTCCCTCTCCCCACTCCCCCCTCTCTCTCTCCCTCCCTCCCCCTCTCTCCCTCTCCCTCCCTCCCTCCCTCTCCCCTCTCTTCCCTCCCTCTCACCCCTCTCTCCCTCGCCCCCCCAGCCTCCCTCTCCCCCTCCCTCCCTCTCCCCCTCCCTCCCTCTCCCTCCCTCCCTCCCTCCCTCCCTCCCTCTCCCCTCTCCCTCCCTCCCTCTCCCCTCTCCCTCCTTCCCTCCCTCTCCCCCTCTCTCTCCCTCCCTCCCTCTCTCTCTCTCCCTCCCTCCCTCTCTCCCTCCCTCTCCCCTCGCTCTCCCTCCCTCTCCCTCCCTCCCTCCCTCCCTCTCCCCCTCTCCCCCTCTTTCTCTCCCCATTCTCTCCCTCTCCCTCCCTCCCTCTCCCTCCCTCTCCTCTCTCTCTCCCTCCCTCTCGCCCTCCCTCCCTCTCCCCCTCTCCCTCTCCCCTCTCTCTCTCTCCCTCCCTCTCCCCTCCCTCCCCTCCCTCCCAGCCTCCCCTCCCCTCCCTCTCTCTCCCTCCCTCTCCCCCTCTCTCCTCTCTCTCCCTCCCTCCCTCTCCCCTCTCCCTCCTCCCTCCCTCCCTCCCTCTCCCCTCTCCCTCCCTCCCTCCTCCCTCTCCCCTCTCCCTCCCTCCCTCTCCCCTCTCCCTCCCTCCCTCTCCCCTCTCCCTCCCTCCCTCCTCTCCCCGCTCCCTCCCTCTCCCCGCTCCCTCCCTCTCCCCTCTCCCTCCTTCCCTCCCAGCTGGCTGAATGTCTCCTTCGCTGCCTCGGTCATTTTGTGTGAAGTGGGTTGAGACCTTTCATTATGTTAAGGATGTTTATATAAATGTAAGTTGTTGTTGTAGATCAATGGATTTGGTGACTAGAATGTACAGTTACCAAACTCTCGGGAGGTAACAGGAGGAGAGGAGGCCATTCAGCCCCTCAAGCCCGCTGCACCATTCAACAACCTCATGGCTAATCTGACTGACTTTAACTCCACTTTGCTGTCTGCGCCCATAATCCTCGACTCCCTTATCGATCAAAGTCAGTTTTAATTGGATTGAGTGACGCAGCGTCCACTGCATTCCGGGGAAGGGAACTCCACAGACTGACCATCCTCTGGGAGAGAAACAGAAATCTCACTCTGTCTGAGTCTTAAAAGGGAAACTTCCTCTAACCTCTCATCCTTCTAAATTGCATTGGGTATGGCCTTGACACGTTCAACCTGACTTAAGATAAGTCCTTCATCCCAAGAATGAGTCAGGTGAATTTTCTCTGAATTGCTTCCAACTAATTATACTCTATTTCAAATAAAGAGGGCACAGCTGTACACAGTATTCCAGATGTGGTCTCACAAAAGTCATGCACAGCTGCAGTAAAACTGCCTGACTTTTATATTCCATTCCCCAGGAAATAAATAACAACTTTCCATTTGATTTCTAATCATTTGTTGCAGATGAACTTTTCCCTGATTCATGGACCAGGACATCCAGATCCCTCTGTAACCTTTTCCATTTAAATAGTTTCCAACTTTTGGATTCTTCCTGTTATTATGCATTTCATATTTTCCCAAATTAAACTTCATCTGCCAAATGTTTGCCCACTCGCTTAATCTGTCTAAATCCCTTTGTGGACTCTCTACCCCCTCTTGACCACTCACTGTCTTCCTGACCTTACTCTCAGTCAGGGTAACAGTCAGGACTCTTACACCAGGGAGAAGCCAATCCCCCCCCCCCCCCCCCCCCCCTCCCCCCCACCCCCCCCTCCCCCCCCCCACTCAAGGTTATGTTTCAAACTCAGAAAGAATCCTCAATACCTTGCTCATTGCTTCCTCCGACATATTTGAGTAATTTCAGGGCTCCTTCACCCGAACTCTCATCGAAAGGTTTCCCACTGAGAGTGACACTGGCATAATTACCCGCCTCATATTTCCTTTCCTCAAAGGTCAGCTCTTCCTGTCAGAAAACCCAAAACTGTTATTTCAAGAACAAATTAAAAGTCTTTTACAGACAATTTGTGCAGGAAATTTGCAATTAAATACAATAATGCGCAAATCCCCAGTGCCATCTCCCAGTGTAAATTACAGTGGGAAATCCCAGTGCCATCTCCCAGTGTAAATTACAGTGGGAAATCCCAGTGCCATCTCCCAGTGTAATTTACAGAGGGAAATCCCAGTGCCATCTCCCAGTGTAATTTACAGAGAGAAATCCCAGTGCCATCTCCCAGTGTAATTTACAGAGAGAAATCCCAGTGCCATCTCCCAGTGTAATTTACAGAGGGAAATCCCAGTGCCATCTCCCAGTGTAATTTACAGAGAGAAATCCCAGTGCCATCTCCCAGTGTAATTTACAGTGAGAAATCCCAGTGTAATCCCCCAGTGTAATTTACAGTGGAAAATCCCAGTGCCATCTCCCAGTGTAATTTACAGAGGGAAAAACCAGTGTCATCTCCCAGTGTAATTTAGAGTGGGAAATCCCAGTGCCATCTCCCAGTGTAATTTACACTGGGAAATCCCAGTGCTATTTTCCCAGTGTAATTTAGAGTGGGAAATCCCAGTGCCATCTCCCAGTGTAAATTACAGAGAGAAATCCCAGTCCGATTTCCCAGTGTAATTCAAAGTCAGAAATCTCGGTGCTATTTCCCAGTGTAATTTACAGAGAACTCCCAGTGTCATCTCCCAGTGTAAATTACAGTGGGAAATTGCAGTGTTGTTTCCCAGTGAAATTTACAGTGAGAAATCCCAGTGCAATCTCTATGTGTAATTTACAGAGAGAAATTCCATTACCACCTCCCAGTGTATTTTACAGAGAGAAATCCCAGTGCTATTTCTGAGTGTAATTTACTGAGCAAAATGTTAGTGTTATTTCCCAGTTTAATTTACTTTAAAAGATATCTTTTTATTCTCATTTTCATCAAACAGCAAAAGACAAACAAGAACAAACGCAATACCAATCCCCTAAATAGCCCCCATTCAGTACACAGACCAAAACATCACCCGTACATTCAAAGTAAAAAAGAAAATTAACAATCAATCCGTAAACAGTGTACTGAACACTGTTATCCCCACCCCCCACCCCGCAATGTTCGATGGCAACCAGGTCTGGAAAGTGGATAATAAACAGTCCCCCTGAATTGTAGAACCCTTCCTTCATCTCCTCAGCTCAAACTGCACCTTCTCCACAGTCAGAAATCCCAGTAGGTCCCCCCACCATCCCCAACATGCCGAGGCACAGGACGGACAAACTGACCCCAACAGGACCAGTTTAATTTACAATGAGAAATTCCAGAGCTATTTTCCAAGGACATTTACAGGGAGAAATCCCAGTGCCATCTCCCAGTCGAGTGGTTTAGATCAGTCTGCTCTCTCTCTGGCTGGTGGAATATTCTAAGGAGTTCTGGTGCCCTCTCTGGACATTCATTGAGAATAAAAGCTCCCGGTTTAAATCCATCGTTTCAAATGCAGACCACAGACTTTACCCGAGGAATTCTTCAAAACACAATTCAGATCAGGAAAGGGTTCAGGCCAGAAAGCTGCCAAATCACAGCCAAAAAACCCCAAGAGGTTGTAAATCCAACCTTATGTGTACACAGACACACATGGACACAGACATACACATGGACACAGACACACATGGACACAGACATACACATGGACACAGACATACACATGGACACAGACACACATGGACACAGACATACACATGGACACAGACATACACATGGACACAGACACACATGGACACAGACATACACATGGACACAGACACACATGGACACAGACACACATGGACACAGACATACACATGGACACAGACACACATGGACACAGACACACATGGACACAGACATACACATGGACACAGACACACATGGACACAGACATACACATGGACACAGACACACATGGACACAGACATACACATGGACACAGACACACATGGACACAGACACACATGGACACAGACACACATGGACACAGACATACACATGGACACAGACACACATGGACACAGACATACACATGGACACAGACACACATGGACACAGACACACATGGACACAGACACACACATGGACACAGACACACATGGACACAGACACGCATGGACACAGACATACACATGGACACAGACACACACATGGACACAGACATACACATGGACACAGACACACATGGACACAGACACACACATGGACACAGACACACATGGACACAGACACGCATGGACACAGACATACACATGGACACAGACACACATGGACACAGACACACATGGACACAGACACACATGGACACAGACATACACATAGACACAGACATACACATGGACACAGACACACATGGACACAGACACACATGGACACAGACATACACATGGACACAGACACACATGGACACAGACATACACATGGACACAGACACACATGGACACAGACACACATGGACACAGACACACATGGACACAGACACACACATAGACACAGACATACACATGGACACAGACACACATGGACACAGACATACACATGGACACAGACACACATGGACACAGACACACATGGACACAGACACACATGGACACAGACATACACATGGACACAGACACACATGGACACAGACATACACATGGACACAGACACACATGGACACAGACATACACATGGACACAGACACACATGGACACAGACACACATGGACACAGACACACACATGGACACAGACACACATGGACACAGACACACATGGACACAGACATACACATGGACACAGACACACATGGACACAGACATACACATGGACACAGACACAGATGGACACAGACACACATGGACACAGACATACACATGGACACAGACATACACATAGACACAGACATACACATGGACACAGACACACGTGGACACAGACACACACATGGACACAGACACACATGGACACAGACACACATGGACACAGACATACACATGGACACAGACACACATAGACACAGACATACACATGGACACAGACACACATGGACACAGACATACACATGGACACAGACACACATGGACACAGACACACATGGACACAGACATACACATGGACACAGACACACATAGACACAGACATACACATGGACACAGACATACACATGGACACAGACACACATGGACACAGACATATACACGGACACTGATACACCAATATACACTGGCACACACATGGACAGACACACACATGGATACAGACACACACATGTACACACACACACACATGAACAGATACACATGTGAACTCTTTTATTTTTCGCCAGGCAGCTGCTGCATTTTCCCGAAATCTG
>NC_052168.1:1601408-1608908 GCF_902713615.1 Scyliorhinus canicula | reverse complement strand
ATTTATTTCCTCCCCCCGCCCCCCGGGCACCGCGGCTCCGGTTTGTTTGTTTCCCCGATGCGCTCCCCGGCCGGCCGGGTCACTGGAGGCCCCGGGATAGGGTTTAAAGCGGCTCCGTGGCGCCGCAGCCTCCAGCCCGGTAGCGTGGCCGAGCGGTCTAAGGCGCTGGATTAAGGCTCCAGTCTCTTCGGGGGCGTGGGTTCGAATCCCACCGCTGCCACAAGGCAACTTTTTGGCCAATCCTCCTTTTCCCAGCGGGAGAGGCTCCTGCTCCCACCCCCTCCGGGGGACACGACTCCCGGAGTCCAGTCAGCAGGAGGCCACTCGGCCCCTCTGAGCCCTGCCAGCCCTCTGCAACAACTCAGTTCAGACAAAATCTGTGCTTTGTACAGCTTTTTTATTGTTATTAATATTATAATAATTATTGCGCTGTTGAATTCTGCCCCCTCATTGATAAGAGTCCAGGGTCCAATATTATCTATTAACCGCTTCCTCAAACTGCTTTGCCATCTTCAATGGTTTGTGCATGGATCTGTGCACCAACTCTGTCAGGATTACTTGCTGCCTCTACCTGTTCTCCATCCCAAAATTAATCACTTCACACTTCAATGCATTAAACCCCTGCCCATTCCACCAACATGTCTGCATCCTTTTGAAGTTTAATACTATTCTCCACGGAGTTCGCAACACTTCCATGTTTCGTCATCCGCAAATTTTAAGATTGTGCCCTGTACGTCATTAATATATGTCAGCGGGGCAGCATGGTGGCAGAGTGGTTAGCATTGCTGCCTCACGGCGCTGAGGTCCCAGGTTCGATCCCGGCCCTGGGTCACTGTCCGTGTGGAGTTTGCACATTCTCCCCATGTCTGTGTGGGTTCCACCCCCACAACCCAAAGATGTGCAGGGTAGGTGGATTGGCCACTCTTAATTGGAAAAACTAATTGGGTACTTTAAATTTATTTTTAAAATTAATATATGTCAGCAAAAGCAGGGGCCCCAACATCAACCCCTGCAGAACCCCACTTTCAGTCTGAAAAACTCCACTCGTTTCCTGTCACTCGGACCATTTTATATCCTTGTTGCTCCTGCCCACTTTATTCCACAAACTTTTAACTTTGCTCACAAGCCTGTTATGTGCCACTTTATCAAAGGCGTTTTGGGGGTGGCACAGTTAGCACTGCTGCCTCATAGCTCCAGGGACCCGTGTTTGATTCCGACCTCGGGTGACCGTCTGCGTGGAGTTTACAATTTCTCCCCGTGTCTCCGGTTTCCTCCCACAGTCCAAAGATTGTGCAGGTTAGATGGATTGGCCGTGATAAATTGCCTTTAGTGTCCAAAGATTGGTTGGGGTTATGGGTTTGTGAGAGAGTGAGCCGAGGTAGTGTGCTCTTTCAGAGCGATGGTGCATACTTGATGGGCTGAATGGTCTTCTGCACTGTAGGGATTCTATGAAATCCATGCACGTTATCCTTATTCCCAGTTATGCATTCCTCAAACATAAATATCATTTGCCGTTAATGATGTCTTGCCTTAATTAATCTGCATTTTCCCAAGTGTATATTCATTTTGCCCTAAATCATCATTTCTAAAGGTGTCCCATGACTGAGGATAAACCGAGGTGTCTGGTGGCTATGAAAGATGATATATGAAAGGTGATTGCATCCCTAACTTCAAATGTTCTATTGATTTTTTGGCCTGAGGAATTTAGTTACCACACTAGCTGAAATTGTAAATGTTGCCCTCGTCTTGGCACTTCCCCCTTCCTTTACAATATCTCAGTCATCACCCACTTCCCAAAATAAAACTTGTAAAACCACTCTTGCCCTTTAAACATGCGATCTCCCAAATCTATGCGCACACTTTACGTAACTTTTCTTTATTCGGATGTGGGTATGACTGACTGGGCCAGCATTTATTGCCCATCCCCACTTGCCTTTGAGAAGCCTTCACGAGCCGCTGCAGTCTGTGAGGTGTAGGCATGCCCACAGTGCAGTTAGGGAGGGAGCTCCAACAAGATTGTAGTTCCAAATGAAGATTGTGAGTGACTTGGAGAGGAACCTGCAGATGGTGATGGTCCCAGGTATCTGTTGCCCTTGTCCTTCTCGGTGGTAAAGGTCATTGGTTTGGAAGAAGGTGCTGTTGAATGAGTGGCGAGATCCTGCAATGGATCTTGTAGATGGTACTCACTACTGCCATTGTGCATCGGTGGTGGAGGGAGTGAATGTTTGTGGAAGGGTTAGCAATCGGGTGGACTGCTTTGCCCTGGTCGGTGTAGAGCTTCTTGAGTGTTGTTGGAGCTGCACTCACCCAGGCAAGTAGAGAATATTCCATCACACTCTTGACTTGTTGATAGTGGACAGGTTTTGGAGAGTCAGGAAGTGAGATAGCTCTGCAGCATTCCCAGCCTTTGACCTGCTCCTGTATCCAGTTTTGAATCTCTCTGGTAGGTTTTGGTTCTGAGTTCAGCACTGAAATGGCCCAAACTAGTCTCCGATGGTTACATCCAGCACCAAGACCGTGGTCCATTCCTCACCCTACTGAATTTCTCCACAGCCTTTGACATGATGAATCAAACTATCACTGGCCAATTTTGTCCAGGTCAATGGGAATGCTCTCACTTGGTTTCACTCTTACCTGTCCCGCTGTAGCCAGGATCCCTCCAGCAATGGCCAGGCCGTTCTTTTCTCTGGAACCTCCTCCAGTTCTGTTACACCTTTCAACCTCCCTTTCCTCCGGCATTATATTAACATAGAAAATAGGAGCAGGAGGAGGCCATTTGGCCTCTCTTCACAGTTCCCAAAGTTTCATATCATCTGCAGGTGTTGAAATTGTGACCTGCACACCAACGTCTAAGTAAATCAGGAAGAGCGGAGCTCCAAACAACCACCCCTGGGTAACTCCAAAGCTTCCTCCAGTTCGAAAAAGGCCCATTTACCAATACACTCGGTTTCCTGTCACTCAGCCAATTTCGTACCAATGTTGTAATTGTCCCCTTTTCCCCCCCATGAGCTTTAATAACTGTTCACAAGTCTGTTATGTATCAAATGCCTTTTGGAAGTTCAGGTACATCAACGTCAACCTTTGCCGTTACCTCATCAAAAAAACGTCGGCACGTTAGTTAAATGTGGTTTGGCTGATACCAGGTTGCTGCTGGCAGGGTCAGGAAGGAGCTGGTGTGGGCCGGGGGGGACAGAGGTGAGGTGTTGTCGCTGTGGGGACTGGGTCGGGCGGGGGGTGCTGGCCTGGGGCGGGCAGTCGACGGGCTATGGCTAGTCGACGGGGAGGGGGGCGGGACGCCTTCTGATCCGGTTGGTCACCTGGAATGTGAGAGGGTTGAATGGGCCGGTGAAGCGGTCGAGGGTACTTGCTCATCTGAGGGGGCTAAAGGCAGATGTGGCAATGCTTCAGGAGACCCACCTGAAGGTGGCGGACCAGGTCCGTCTGAGGAAGGGGTAGGTGGGGCAGGTTTTCCACTCTGGGTTGGATGTGAAGAACCGGGGAGTGGCGATTTTGGTGGGGAAAAATGTGTTGTTTGAGGCATCGGAGGTGTGGGCGGATAAGGGGGGTAGGTTTTTTATGGTTAGGGGCAGGCTACAGGGAGAGAAGGTGGTACTTGCTAGTGTGAATGCCCCAAATTGGGACGACGCGGGCTTTATGAGGCGTATGCTGGGACGGGTCCCGGATCTAGAGGCGGGAGGTCTGATTATGGGGGGACTTCAATACGGTGTTGGATCCTTCACTGGATCGGTCCAGTTCTAGGACGGGTAGGAGGCCGGCGGCGGCCAAGGTACTGAGAGGGTTTATGGACCAGATGGGAGGGGTGGACCCATGGAGGTTTGTGAGGCCGAGGGCACGGGAGTACTCTTTCTTCTCCCATGTACATAGGGTTTATTCTCGGATAGACTTCTTCGTGGTGAGTAGGGGACTGATTCCGAGAGTGGAGGAGGCCGAATATTCAGCCATTGCAATCTCCGACCACGCTCCGCATTGGATGGAGTTGGAGATGGGGGAGGTGCGGGATCAGCGCCCGTTGTGGCGGTTGGATGTGGGGTCGATGGCGGAGGAGGTGTGTAGGAGGGTCCGGGCAAGTATTGAGGGGTACCTCGAGGTGAATGATACGGGGGAGGTCCAGGTGGGGTGGTCTGGGAAGCCCTGAAGGCAGTGATTCGTGGGGAGCTGATATCCATCCGGGCACACAGGGAGAGGAGCGAGAGGGATAGACTGGTGGGAAAGATGCTGAAGATGGACAGGAGGTATGCAGAGGTACCAGAGGAGGGACTGTTGGGGGAGAGGCGCAGCCTGCAGGCTAAATTTGATTTGCTGACACTAGAAAGGCGGAAGGACAGTGGAGGAAGGCACAAGGGGCAGTGTATAAACATGGTGAAAAGGCGAGTAGGATGCTGGCTCATCAGCTCCGCAAGCGGGATGCGGCTAGGGAAATTGCTGGAGTGAGAGACAAGAGTGGGAATGTGGTGCGGAAGGGGGTAGAGGTGAATGAGGTCTTCAAGGACTTTTACGGGGAACTGTACCGGTCGGAGCCAACGGTGGAGAGGAGGGGAATGGAGAGGTTTCTCGACGGGCTATCTTTCCCGAAGGTGCAGGAGGAGCAGGTGGAGGGGTTGGGGGCGCCGATTGAGCTGGAGGAGCTGGTTAAGGGGATCGGGCAGATGCAGTCATGGAAGGCGCCGGGGCCGGATGGGTTCCCGATGGAGTTTTATAAAAAGCGGGGACGGTGTCGAGGGTGGTTGGATCCAGGGTCAAACCAGGGTGGGGACTCGCGATTTTTGGAGTTGCGGTGGAGTCGGGAGTGCAGGAGGCGAAAGAGGCCGGTGTCCTGGCCTTTGCGTCTCTAGTAGCCCGGCGGAGGATCTTGATGCAGTGGAAAGATGCCAGGCCCCCAAGTGTGGAGACCTGGATCAGTGACATGGCGGGATTTATAAAATTGGAGGGTCAAATTTGCCGAGAGGATCAATACAAGGGTTCTATAAACGATGGCAGCCTTTTCTGGACTTCCTGGCTCAGAGATAGGTAGAACATAGAACATAGAACAGTACAGCACAGAACAGGCCCTTCGGCCCTCAATGTTGTGCCGAGCAATGATCACCCTACTTAAACCCACGTAACCCGTATACCCGTAACCCAACAATCCCCCATTAACCTTACACTACGGGCAATTTAGCCTGGCCAATCCACCTAACCCGCACATCTTTGGACTGTGGGAGGAAACCGGAGCACCCGGAGGAAACCCACGCAGACACGGGGAGGACGTGCAGACTCCACACAGACAGTGACCCAGCCGGGAATCGAACCTGGGACCACCCTGGAGCTGTGAAGCATTGATGCTAACCATCATGCTACCGTGAGGTAACTGGGTCAATAGCAGCAGCAACCCGGGGGGGGGGGGGGGGGGGAAAGAGGGGATGTGTTCCTTATTGTTTCTATTTTTTCTATGGTTATGTAACTTAACATTGTGTTAATTTAAGTTGTTGTTAATATGTTTTGCTGTTCATTGAGGATGGGCAAATGTTTATGACTGTTACCATTATTGTTATTGTTGGTATTTATTACGGTTCGTCGTTGTTGTATAAATACAACATTTTTCAATAAAAATTATTTTTAAAAAAAATGAGGTTTGGCTGCAACAAATCCACCCTCAGGTTTCCTCAATTGTGTATAAATTTTCCAAGAATTGCTGAGCGTTATTTCCAATTCTTCACCTGATGTGAATTCTGCTGAAACGTTTCAGCTGCGTTTCTCCTCAGATCTACATCTTCCTTACAATAAAACATAATTGTCCAGTGGGTAAATGTGGGGAGGTATCAATGCAACATATAGGGCATGATGACCTCGGGAATAAGGTCAATAAAACTGGCCCCACCACCTTGGGGGGGGGGGGGGGGGAAGAGAAGAAACTCAGT
The DNA here is from genome assembly GCF_902713615.1 of Scyliorhinus canicula. NCBI lineage: Eukaryota > Metazoa > Chordata > Chondrichthyes > Carcharhiniformes > Scyliorhinidae > Scyliorhinus > Scyliorhinus canicula. The sequence continues at coordinate 1,602,990 of NC_052168.1, read as the reverse complement.
CAGTGTCGTTTCCCTAGCACTGCTTCAGAAAATTGAGCGAGTGTGAGCGTGCAGACGGGCTAAGAGTGGGTATAACAGTGGAATTCCTCTGATGAAATAGGCTGGGAACATCAGCTATGGAATTGGCAAGGCACTGGATGCCAACTGATACCAATTGGATCATACAGCAGGGAGTCGGCACCTTCAGGAAGGGGAGGAGGTTAGGATGAAAAGAATACGTGGGTTTCATATGAATCTGCGTGGGTTTCCTCTGGGTGCTCCGGTTTCCTCCCACAGTCCAAAGATGTGCAGGTTAGGTGGATTGGCAATGATAAATTGCCCTCAGGTTAGGTGGGGTTACAGGGATGGGTGGAGGTGTGGGCTTAAGTGAGTGCTCTTTCCAAGAGCCTGTGCAGGCTCAATGGACCGAATGACCTCCTTCTGCACTGTAAATTCTATGATTCGATAATTCTATGAATACAACAGGGATAGATACCAGAAAAACTTGCCCCTTAGTGTCCAATGGTGTAATTCAAACCAAATCATTTGGAGCAGGCATGGGCCCAAGTAATTTTGTACTGACCGGCATAAAACAGGCCTCAAATTCAAATCAGGATTCATGCATTTCATCGTTCCAGTCCTTACATCTAACTCTGTGTTAATAATAAGTTTTTCTGTGACAAACTAGGTTTAATTAAGTCTGTTTTTAATTACTTCATGAATCATTGACAAACTGAGAGCTCCGCTGTGCACGGGAAACGATTGCCCTCGGGGTGACATCTACTTTGCCAGTGAGCAAAACCATCACAGAAATTACATTAACAAGTTAATGAACAGGGTGAACTGCAGAAAGTGGGACTACATGGAACGTGACAGTGGATTCCAGCAACAAATCCTCACTTCTCCCATCCTTTGCCTCCAGGTTGTTGCGGCAGTTTGAGTCCGACAAGCTGTGCCACATCACGAGATGACCGTTCTCCCTTGCTGTGGTACTCCTGGTGCAGTGCCAGGTGCTGCCGGACACTCTGCAGCAGGCACAAGTAGGTGGATGCCTGGTGATACAGTTCATGTTGGGCACGGCACAGCTTCTCACTGGTAACCTGTACCAAACCAGAGTGAGCAGCTGGTTAATATACAGTTCAGAGAATTCTTACCACAAACCCATTGGGGCAAATTTCATTTCACACAATCAGTGGAATCGAGCTAGTCGTTTGCAGCGAAGTTCGTAGGAGCAGACAAACCCGTCTAAAACCAACTTCAGAAATAACAGGCACTAAACGTAAAGCTGATGTGACCTGGAATTGAGCAGAAGTAGACTGGGTGTTTGAAGGGACAAGTCACTAGCAGCAAATTACTGCCCAACACAGCAGCTGAAACGCGGACTGAAAACCTCACCATCCATTTCCCTCACCCCATGAAGCACTTTGGCAATTGTACAAATGCAAATTTTTACAGCTCCTTAAAACTAAATGGGAGGTTGGGATTGAGGGGAGGAGGTTGAGGTTGGAGGGGGCTTGGGTCATTTTTGGGGGTGGGGGTGTGGTTGGGATTGGGGGAAGGGGTGATGTTGGGGGGGTTGAGTGGGTTAGGTTGCCGGGGGTGG